>NC_057812.1:615938122-615942399 GCF_018294505.1 Triticum aestivum
TGAGCACGGCCGCTTCCATCGAGAGGGCGTCTGCGGCGGCCGATAGGGCGGCTGCAGCAATCGTGACGGCTGCAGCTGCTGCTACGATGGTGGCTGCAAACACCGAGAGCGCTCGAGCTGCCATCCGTGCCGCTGATGTCGCCCTAGCCCGGGTCGAGGCCATCCACGCCAAGATCAAGGATGCACACGCCAAGATATTCTAGGCCACCTCGGACTCCAGCATGCATCACACGTCTGAAAAGGCGGCGGTGGCCACGGAGCACCTGCTCCCTCATGAGGTCGCCGAGCAGGAGCTGGAGATTCAGGAGGTGGCGGAGATCGAGGAGCGCCAGGAGGAGGAGTTGTGCGTGGCCAAGGTCAAGGTAGAGAAGAGTCTGACCGTCGAGGAATCGGCAGTGGAGTACCAACACGAGCTCTGGCGCAGCCACTACTTCAAGTATTGCAACCTTGAGGGCGGCGCCGAGACGAGGACGCGGTCGACTTCAGCAGGGGGGACGCGGAGTCCACCGACGATCTCAGCAGGGCAGCGGCGGATTTGTTAAATTATGCGTACTTAGGCTTTGTTTTTAATGCTGATATTTTGTTAGAGCAATGTTTAGGTCAACTGGAATTACTAAAATTGCTCGATTCAGTAAATGTGGTCTGTCTGTTGTACGCTCTTTTGTGTGCCCAAATTAGCAAGCGATGTTAAATTATGCAATGACGTATCCGGAGAAATTTCCACCAAAATTTTAATTATCAGACTCATCCCATGCGCGTAAAGCAGAAGAATCATTTGCGATGCACACAATCGTTCAAAGTGAATGGTCCGGCGGCACCGCGCATAAAGTTTCCCTCCACATTTCCAAAATTTTGGCCTACCGCCAAAATATCTACCCCCGCCCTCCTTTCCCCCTTCCCCACCCCCTTTTCTCCCCGACCACAAGTCACATTTCCCATGTTTCCTCCTTCCTTCCTTCCTTGCTAAGCTATAGCCGCTTCCTCACTCTCGACGTCTCGCATCCTACTGCCGGGGTCGCCATGGTCTTCTCTAAAGACCTCTCCAGCGGTTCCTCCTCCGACGACTACTGCTTCACCACCTGGGTATGCCTCTATTCTCTCTCTCGGGCTATGACTTGGAATGAAGGTTTTTACCCGGCGGTCGATTTGAGTCATTTCTTCCTATTGTAGCTCCCTAAGACCATCAGTGGCAACGAATGAAGCGGGGTGGCTGAAGATCTATCTGCTCGTTGTCACCATCAATCTCAATGCGTGAAGCTAGTTGCGTTTGATTCTGTGGACTGTGGAAGGAAGTTTCTGGCATGTGCAGCGAAGGTTAGACCCTCTTTCATTATTACAAATCATTTGTTAGATGTAATTCAGACACTGTCATGGTCCCAACCCATTTATATCACACCTTCAACCAAACGTATCCTAAGACAGTGTCACAATTTGTGCCTAGTATCTTAAATTGTTGCCATCTCATCAGTGGTGTCATTAGAAAATTATTTGGCACCGCTTCAGCAGTTTGTGCAGCCAACTTTGGTCCACACATTCGAGCAGCCAAGCAGTAAAATACTATATCTTTATGGCACAAAGGAACTGGGCATCAGAGCAACTACGTGCTTCGGAGTCTGAGTCCCTGATTTTTTTTCCGCTACATCAGCTCGCCAGTGTAGGGCACCGGTGCGAGATGTAGCAACAGTTGTCTTTACCCCAGTTTTGGCATACATAGTGGATGGCCTTAGTGCTATTAGTTCTATGTTACTAAATTTGTGCATGTACATACATGTTAGTATCAATTTGCTGTCATCCAAACACTATCGCTATGCTATTGCAGTTATATTTACCTTCCTCATAAAATGTTCAATTTGTTATTTATTGTACATGAGTAAGAACTTGTAGCGTCGTTGTAGTTAATTATAGCTTTTGATGTTCCAGAATTTGTTTGTTGTCTCAGTACCAATTATTTCATTTGCACATTGATCTTTTTGAGAAGATATGTCATAATTAGCAAGTTTCTTCAGTTTTTCAAAATAAGCATTGGTGATTTTCTATATTGCTATAAACCTATTTCCCCTACAATTGTTACTGATCTAGTTTTCAATATTATAGGATGAACAGAAGTGTTCTTACTTGGAGTGGGTTGATCAAGAGTGGCCACAGTCTTTGAAGATATGCCTAGCGAAGCTCTGGAGCATGTATGAGAAAGAGAACACACATAGGCTTAGAGAAAGTGTTGTCAACGCTGAAGCAAATTTCAAGATGCGGGATAAAAAGTTGAAGGTGGAGAATGAGCTCAGATTTTTTAAATTAGACTTTGCTAAGATGGTGTTGGCGAAGGAGGAGGCACTTTTCGAGTTGGCCCGTGCAAAACGAGTTCTTACTGAACTGAAAGCAAATGTGGATAAGACGAGTCTGGATGATCTTGGTTAGGGAAATGAATATATTGTTTTTATGAAGTTGAACTAGCTATATGTTGTACTGTGTTGTTTTCATGTAGCTACCGTACTGTGATGTTATAATATATTTATATGCCTGATATGAAATTGGCAAACAGTTGTTCGATATGAAATGTGAATTTGCGTAATACTGAAATTATTAATTGTAAACTAATAAACCTGCTAAATGTGTCATGGACATTTGCAAACGGTTCTAACAATAAAAGCACTTGTGATGGATAGCCCAATGCCACACAGTTTTCTTCATCAAATCGTGTGTGATATAGTTGATAAAAGCAAACAGTTAATCATAGCAAACCGTGTGTGATAGTTACACCTTTCACACACAAGTCTACACATAAAACTGTGTAGGATGTATATTCGAATGGAAATGTGTTCCTTGAATTGACTGTGTGGGATGTACATAAGAACGGAAACGTATTCCTTGGATTTACTTTGTGTGATATACATACAAACTGAAATGTTTTTCTGAGATTCACCGTGTGGGATGTACATGCCTATGAAAATGATTTTCTCGGATTACCGTGTGGGATGTACATACCTACGGAAATGATTGAGTTTCGATGCCTCGCGTGATCGCACACGGCCCCAGCCTGGGTCCCAGGAGGGCCTATCCCCGACGATTTCTGGTTCGTGTGGCAAGGACACCCTATCGCACACACTCACTTGGTGACGGTTCCAAATACCGTCGCGGAAAGGGGTTAAAAACCGTTTGTTTAGGACCGACGCGTACCAGTGTGTGTCTAAATCATCAATCTTTTCATTGTCATAATTCTCCCCTCAAGATCTTTAAATTAGATCTCATGTTAATAGATTTGGCCAAACTTGTTTTAAACACGGGGAAAACCGAAAATTGGGATTTTTTTTGGAAAAAACTGGAAATTTAAAATTGAATAGAAATCGACAAAAACAAGAAACAAAAAAGAGGAAAATTGGAAGCACATTTGTGCTTTTCACTTTTTGGGGAGAAAGCACACATGTGCTTTTTCACTTTTCAAGGGGAGCACGGCTGTGTATTTCACTTTTTCGAGAAGTATAGTAGTGCGTTTTTTCATGAAGCAAAACTGAGTGCATCCCAAGCACAACTTATGTGTTTCCCTGAAGCAAAATTGTGTTCACTTTCAGAAGCACAATTGTGCTTTTCACTTTGAGAAGCACAAATTATGCTTTTCCGTGAAGCATAATTATGCGTTTTCACTTTCAAAAACACATCTCTGCTTCAGGTGGAAGCACAATTTGTAGTTCATCATGAAGCACAACTGTGTTTTTTTAATTGTGTGCTTCAAGCGAGAAGAACAAAAAAACTACGAAAACCTAGAAAAACCCAAGCAAAATCTAAAAAACATGAAAAGAAAAAAACATGAAAATTATTGTAATCCCACGGTTGGGGTTGCTGGGCGCACAAGTCAGCGCGTCTCCGCACGCCCGCGAGTGTCGCTGGGATCCTTTATCAGGTGTAATTGTTGTTTAGGCGCTCTCGTACGGTCGCAATTGGTACGAATCACCCGTTAAGATCCCTATCCCTAAGATTGCTAGCATAGGTGTGGGCCTGAACGAGCCGCTAGTTTTTTAAAGGTTCTAGAAGGATCATCACTAGTTTCGGAAACCTTCAAGAAGATCCTAAACATTATTTTCTATACTGTTTTTTTGGGGGGTTTTTTTTGCATTTTACAAAAAATTATATTTTCTACATTTTTTAAAACGTTACCATTTTGAAATTATATTGACACATTCAAAAACCGTTCAGACTATAGCTTCGCAGTGACAACCTTAATCGAATGTGTAGGATAGGTGGGAGGTGGTGACACACAACGATCAATCCTGAAAGACCACTCT